>NW_027672012.1:0-12845 GCF_964165515.1 Mesoplodon bidens | reverse complement strand
AACGGCAAGGCTTAGGGCACAGGTGAGGGTACGGAAAGGTGGGAGGGTCAGGCTACGTGCTGACGCACGTGTCAGTGCCAGCGTACGGGTCAGGAGTAGGGTACGGCGTAAGGTAAGGTGTAGGGCTGGTGGTGGGTTTCTATTCCGGGCTAGGGTTAGGGTTAGGGAACGGCAAGGCTTAGGGCTCAGGTGAGGGTACGGAAACGTGGGAGGGTCAGGCTACGTTCTGACACACGGGTCAGTGCCAGCGTACGGGCCAGGAGTAGGCAACGGCTTAAGGTAGGGTGTAGGGCTGGTGGTGGGTTTCTATTCCGGGCTAGGGTTAGGGTTAGGGAACGGCAAGGCTTAGGGCACAGGTGAGGGTACAGAAACGTGGGAGGGTCGGGCTACGTGCTGACACACGGGTCAGTGCCAGCATACGGGTCAGGAGTAGGCAACGACGTAGGATAAAGTGTAGGGCTGGTGGTGGGTTTCCATTCCGGGCTAGGGTTAGGGTTAGGGAACGGCAACGCTTAGGGCACAGGTGAGGGTACGGAAACGTGGGAGGGTCAGGCTACGTGCTGACGCACGGGTCAGTGCTAGCGTACGGGCCAGGAGTAGGCAACGGCTTAAGGTAAGGTGTAGGGCTGGTGGTGGGATTCTATTCCGGGCTAGGGTTAGGGTTAGGGAACGGCAAGGCTTAGGGCACAGGTGAGGGTACAGAAACGTGGGAGGGTCGGGCTACGTGCTGATGCACGGGTCAGTGCCAGCGTACGGGCCAGGAGTAGGCAACGGCTTAAGGTAAGGTGTAGGGCTGGTGGTGGGTTTCTATTCCGGGCTAGGGTTAGGGTTAGGGAACGGCAAGGCTTAGGGCACAGGTGAGGGTACAGAAACGTGGGCGGGTCGGGCTACGTGCTGACGCACGGGTCAGTGCCAGCGTACGGGCCAGGAGCAGGCAACGGCATAGGATAAAGTGTAGGGCTGGTGGTGGATTTGCGTTCGGGGCTAGGGTTAGGGTTAGGGAACGGCAAGGCTTAGGGCACAGGTGAGGGTACGGAAACGTGGGAGCGTCAGGCTACGTGCTGACGCACAGGTCAGTGCCAGCGTACAGGTCAGGAGTAGGGTACGGCGTAAGGTAAGGTGTAGGGCTGGTGGTGGGTTTCTCTTCCGGGCTAGGGTTAGGGTTAGGGAACGGCAAGGCATAGGGCACAGGTGAGGGTACGGAAACGTGGGAGGGTCAGGCTTCGTGCTGACGCACGGTTCAGTGCCAGCGTTCGGGTCAGGAGTAGGTTATGGCGTAAGGTAAGGTGTAGGGCTGGTGGTGGGTTTCCGTTCCGGGCTAGGGTTAGGGTTAGGGAACGGCAAGGCTTAGGGCACAGGTGAAGGTACGGAAACGTGGGAGGCTCGTGCTACGTGCTGACGCACGGGTCAGTGCCAGCATACGGGCCAGGAGTAGGCAACGGCGTAGGATAAAGTGTAGGCTGGTGGTGGATTTGCGTTCTGGGCTAGGGTTAGGGTTAGGGAACGGCAAGGCTTACGGCACAGGAGAGGGGACGGAAACGCCAGAGTGTAAGGCTACGTGCTGATGCACGGGGCAGTGCCAGAGTACAGGACAGGAGTAGGCAACGGCGTAGGATAAAGTGTAGGGCTGGTGGTGGGTTTCTATTCCGGGCTAGGGTTAGGGTTAGGGAACGGCAAGGCTTAGGGCACAAGTGAGGGTACGGAAACGTGGGAGGGTCAGGCTACGTGCTGACGCACGGTTCAGTGCCAGCGTACGGGCCAGGAATAGGGTACAGCGTAAGGTAAGGTGTAGGGCTGGTGGTGGGTTTCCATTCCGGGCTAGGGTTAGGGTTAGGGAACGGCAACGCTTAGGGCACAGGTGAGGGTATGGAAACGTGGGAGGGTCAGGCTACGTGCTGACGCACGGGTCAGTGCCAGCGTACGGGCCAGGAGTAGGCAACGGCTTAAGGTAAGGTGTAGGGCTGGTGGTGGGTTTCTATTCCGGGCTAGGGTTAGGGTTAGGGAACGGCAAGGCTTAGGGCACAGGTGAGGGTACAGAAACGTGGGAGGTTCGGGCTACGTGCTGACGCACGGGTCAGTGCCAGCGTACGGGCCAGGAGTAGGCAACGGCTTAAGGTAAGGTGTAGGGCGGGTGGTGGGTTTCTATTCCGGGCTAGGGTTAGGGTTAGGGAACGGCAAGGCTTAGGGCACAGGTGAGGGCACGGAAACGTGGGAGGGTCAGGCTACGTGCTGACACACGGGTCAGTGCCAGCGTACGGGTCAGGAGTAGGGTATGGCGTAAGGTAAGGTGTAGGGCTGGTGGTGAGTTTCTATTCCGGGCTAGGGTTAGGGTTAGGGAACGGCAATGCTTAGGGCACAGGTGAGGGTACAGAAACGTGGGAGGGTCGGGCTACGTGCTGACGCACGGGTCAGTGCCAGCGTACGGGCCAGGAGTAGGCAACGGCGTAGGATAAAGTGTAGGGCTGGTGGTTGATTTCCGTTCCGGGCTAGTGTTAGGGTTAGGGAACGGCAAGGCTTAGGGCACAGGTGAGGTTACGGAAACGTGGGAGGGTCAGGCTACGTGCTGACGCTCGGGTCAGTGCCAGCGTACGGGCCAGGAGTAAGCAACGGCGTAAGGTAAGGTGTAGGGCTCGTGGTTGGTTTCCGTTCCAGGCGAGGGTTAGGGTTAGGGAACGGCAAGGCTTAGGGCACAGGTGAGGGTACGGAAACGTGGGAGGGTCGGGCTACGTGATGACGCACGTGTCAGTGCCAGCGTACGGGCCAGTAGTAGGCAACGGCGTAGGATAAAGTGTATGGCTGGTGGTGGATTTGCGTTCCGGGCTAGGGTTAGGGTTAGGGAATGACAAGGCTTAGGGCACAGGTGAGGGTACGGAAACGTGGGAGGGTCAGGCTACGTGCTGACGCACAGGTCAGTGCCAGCGTACAGGTCAGGAGTAGGGTACGGCGTAAGGAAAAGTGTAGGGCTGGTGGTGGGTTTCTATTCCAGGCTAGGGTTAGGGTTAGGGAACGGCAAGGCTTAGGGCACAGGTGAGGGTACGGAAACGTGGGAGGGTCAGGCTACGTGCTGACGCACGTGTCAGTGCCAGCGTACGGGTCAGGAGTAGGGTACGGCGTAAGGTAAGGTGTAGGGCTGGTGGTGGCTTTCTATTCCCGGCTAGGGTTAGGGTTAGGGAACGGCAAGGCTTAGGGCACAGGTGAGGGTACGGAAACGTGGGAGGGTCAGGCTACGTGCTGACGCACGTGTCAGTGCCAGCGTACGGGTCAGGAGTAGGGTACGGCGTAAGGTAAGGTGTAGGGCTGGTGGTGGGTTTCTATTCCGGGCTAGGGTTAGGGTTATGGAACGGCAAGGCTTAGGGCACAGGTGAGGGTACGGAAACGTGGGAGGGTCAGGCTACGTGCTGACGCACGGGTCAGTGCCAGCGTACGGGCCAGGAGTAGGCAACGGCTTAAGGTAGGGTGTAGGGCTGGTGGTGGGTTTCTATTCCGGGCTAGGGTTAGGGTTAGGGAACGGAAAGGCTTAGGGCACAGGTGAGGGTACAGAAACGTGGGAGGGTCGGGCTACGTGCTGACGCACGGGTCAGTGCCAGCATACGGGTCAGGAGTAGGCAACGACGTAGGATAAAGTGTAGGGCTGGTGGTGGGTTTCCATTCCGAGCTAGGGTTAGGGTTAGGGAACGGCAACGCTTAGGGCACAGGTGAGGGTACGGAAACGTGGGAGGGTCAGGCTATGTGCTGACGCACGGGTCAGTGCCAGCGTACGGGCCAGGAGTAGGCAACGGCTTAAGGTAAGGTGTAGGGCTGGTGGTGGGTTTCTATTCCGGGCTAGGGTTAGGATTAGGGAACGGCAAGGCTTAGGGCACAGGTGATGGTACAGAAACGTGGGAGGGTCGGGCTACGTGCTGACGCACGGGTCAGTGCCAGCGTACGGGCCAGGAGTAGGCAACGGCTTAAGGTAAGGTGTAGGCCTGGTGGTGGGTTTCTATTCCGGGCTAGGGTTAGGGTTAGGGAACGGCAAGGCTTAGGGCACAGGTGAGGGTACGGAAACGTGGGAGGGTCGGGCTACGTGCTGACGCATGGGTCAGTGCCAGCGTACGGGCCAGGAGCAGGCAACGGCGTAGGATAAAGTGTAGGGCTGGTGGTGGATTTGCGTTCGGGGCTAGGGTTAGGGTTAGGGAACGGCAAGGCTTAGGGCACAGGTGAGGGTACGGAAACGTGGGAGGGTCAGGCTACGTGCTGACGCACAGGTCAGTGCCAGCGTACAAGTCAGGAGTAGGGTACGGCGTAAGGTAAGGTGTAGGGCTGGTGGTGGGTTTCTATTCCGGTCTAGGGTTAGGTTTAGGGAACGGCAAGGCATAGGGCACAGGTGAGGGTACGGAAACGTGGGAGGGTCAGGCTTCGTGTTGACGCACGGGTCAGTGCCAGCGTTCGGGTCAGGAGTAGGTTATGGCGTAAGGTAAGGTGTAGGGCTGTTGGTGGGTTTCCGTTCCGGGCTAGGGTTAGGGTTAGGGAACGGCAAGGCTTAGGGCACAGGTGAAGGTACAGAAACGTGGGAGGCTCGTGCTACGTGCTGACGCACGGGTCAGTGCCAGCGTACGGGCCAGGAGTAGGCAACGGCGTAGGATAAAGTGTAGGCTGGTGGTGGATTTGCGTTCTGGGCTAGGGTTAGGGTTAGGGAACGGCAAGGCTTACGGCACAGGAGAGGGTACGGAAACGCCAGAGTGTAAGGCTACGTGCTGATGCACGGGGCAGTGCCAGAGTACAGGCCAGGAGTAGGCAACGGCGTAGGATAAAGTGTAGGGCTGGTGGTGGGTTTCTATTCCGGGCTAGGGTTAGGGTTAGGGAACGGCAAGGCTTAGGGCACAAGTGAGGGTACGGAAACGTGGGAGGGTCAGGCTACGTGCTGACGCACGGTTCAGTGCCAGCGTACGGGCCAGGAATAGGGTACGGCGTAAGGTAAGGTGTAGGGCTGGTGGTGGGTTTCCATTCCGGGCTAGGGTTAGGGTTAGGGAACGGCAAGGCTTAGGGCACAGCTGAGGGTACGGAAACGTGGGAGGGTCAGGCTACGTGCTGACGCACTGGTCAGTGCCAACGTACGGGCCAGGAGTAGGGTACGGCATAAGGTAAGGTGTAGGGCTTGTGGTTGATTTCCGTTCCAGGCTAGGGTTAGGGTTAGGGAACGGCAAGGCTTAGGGCAAAGGAGAGGGTACGGAAACGTGGGAGGGTCGGGCCCCGTGCTGACGCACGGGTTAGTGCCAGCATACGGGCCAGGAGTAGGCAACGGCGCAGGATAAAGTTTAGGGCTGGTGGTGGGTTTCCATTCCGGGCTAGGTTTAGGGTTAGGGAACGGCAACGCTTAGGGCACAGGTGAGGGTACGGAAACGTGGGAGGGTCAGGCTACGTGCTGACGCACGGGTCAGTGCCAGCGTACGGGCCAGGAGTAGGCAACGGCTTAAGGTAAGGTGTAGGGCTGGTGGTGGGTTTCTATTCCGGGCTAGGGTTAGGGTTAGGGAACGGCAAGGCTTAGGGCACAGGTGAGGGTACAGAAACGTGGGAGGTTCGGGCTAAATGCTGACGCACGGGTCAGTGCCAGCGTACGGGCCAGGAGTAGGCAACGGCTTAAGGTAAGGTGTAGGGCTGGTGGTGGATTTGCATTCGGGGCTAGGGTTAGGGTTAGGGAACGGCAAGGCTTAGGGCACAGGTGAGGGTACGGAAACGTGGGAGGGTCAGGCTACGTGCTGACGCACATGTCAGTGCCAGCATACAGGTCAGGAGTATGGTACGGCGTAAGGAAAAGTGTAGGGCTGGTGGTGGGTTTCTATTCCGGGCTATGGTTAGGGTTAGGGAACGGCAAGGCTTAGGGCACAGGTGAGGGTACGGAAACGCGGGAGGGTCAGGCTACGTGATGACGCACAGCTCAGTGCCAGCGTACAGGTCAGGAGTAGGGTACAGCGTAAGGAAAAGTGTAGGGATGGTGGTGGGTTTCTATTCCGGGCTATGGTTAGGGTTAGGGAACGGCAAGGCTTAGGGCACAGGTGAGGGTACGGAAACGTGGGAGGGTCAGGCTACGTGCTGACGCACGTGTCAGTGCCAGCGTACGGGTCAGGAGTAGGGTACGGCGTAAGGTAAGGTGTAGGGCTGGTGGTGGGTTTCTATTCCGGGCTAGGGTTAGGGTTAGGTAACGGCAAGGCTTAGGGCACAGGTGAGGGTACGGAAACGTGGGAGGGTCAGGCTACGTGCTGACGCACGGGTCAGTGCCAGCGTACGGGCCAGGAGTAGGCAACGGCTTAAGGTAGGGTGTAGGGCTGGTGGTGGGTTTCTATTCCGGGCTAGGGTTAGGGTTAGGGAACGGCAAGGCTTAGGGCACAGGTGAGGGTACAGAAACGTGGGAGGGTCGGGCTACGTGCTGATGCACGGGTCAGTGCCAGCATACCGGTCAGGAGTAGGCAACGGCGTAGGATAAAGTGTACGGCTGGTGGTGGATTTGCGTTCTGGGCTAGGGTTAGGGTTAGGGAACGGCAAGGCTTAGGGCACAGGTCAGGGTACGGAAACGCGGGAGGGTAAGGCTACGTGCTGATGCACGGGTCAGTGCCAGAGTACAGGCCAGGACTAGGCAACGGCGTAGGGTAAGGTGTAGGGCTGGTGGTGGGTTTTCATTCCGGGCTAGGGTTAGCGTTAGGGAAAGGCAAGGCTTAGGGCACAGGTGAGGGTACGGAAACGTGGGAGGTTCAGGCTACGTGCTGACGCACGGGTCAGTGCCAGCATACGTGCCAGGAGTAGGCAACGGCGTAAGGTAAGGTGTAGGGCTGGTGGTTGGTTTCCGTTCCAGGCTAGGGTTAGGGTTAGGGAACGTCAAGGCTAAGGGCACAGGTGAGGGTACGGAAACGTGGGAGGGTCGGGCTACGTGCTGACGCACGGGTCAGTGCCAGCGTACGGGCCAGGAGTAGGCAACGGCGTAGGATAAAGTGTAGGGCTAGTGGTGGATTTGCGTTCCAGGCTAGGGTTAGGGTTAGGGAACGGCAAGGCTTAGGGCACAGGTGAGGGTACGGAAACGTGGGAGGGTCGGGCTACGTGCTGAGGCACGGGTCAGTGCCAGCGTACGGGCCAGGAGTAGGCAACGGCGTAGGATAAAGTGTAGGGCTGGTGGTGGATTTGCGTTCGGGGCTAGGGTTAGGGTTAGGGAACGGCAAGGCTTAGGGCACAGGTGAGGGTACGGAAACGTGGGAGGGTCAGGCTACGTGCTGACGCACAGGTCAGTGCCAGCGTACAGGTCAGGAATATGGTACGGCGTAAGGTAACGTGTAGGGCTGGTGGTGGGTTTCTATTCCGGGCTAGGGTTAGGGTTAGGGAACCGCAAGGCTTAGGGCACAGGTGAGGGCACGGAAACGTGGGAGGGTCAGGCTACGTGCTGACGCACGTGTCAGTGCCAGCGTACGGGTCAGGAGTAGGGTATGGCGTAAGGTAAGGTGTAGGGCTGGTGGTGGGTTTCTATTCCGGGCTAGGGTTAGGGTTAGGGAACGGCAAGGCTTAGGGCACAGGTGAGGGTACAGAAACGTGGGAGGGTCGGGCTACGTGCTGACGCACGGGTCAGTGCCAGCGTACGGGCCAGGAGTATGCAACGGCGTAGGATAAAGTGTAGGGCTGGTGGTTGATTTCCGTTCCGGGCTAGTGTTAGGGTTAGGGAACGGCAAGGCTTAGGGCACAGGTGAGGTTACGGAAACGTGGGAGGGTCAGGCTACATGCTGACGCACGGGTCAGTGCCAGCGTACGGGCCAGGAGTAAGCAACGGCGTAAGGTAAGGTGTAGGGCTGGTGGTTGGTTTCCGTTCCAGGCTAGGGTTAGGGTTAGGGAACGGCAAGGCTTAGGGCACAGGTGAGGGTACGGAAACGTGGGAGGGTCGGGCTACGTGCTGACGCACGTGTCAGTGCCAGCGTACGGGCCAGGAGTAGGCAACGGCGTAGGATAAAGTGTATGGCTGGTGGTGGATTTGCGTTCCGGGCTAGGGTTAGTGTTAGGGAACGGCAAGGCTTAGGGCACAGGTGAGGGTACGGAAACGTGGCAGGGTCAGGCTACGTGCTGACGCACAGCTCAGTGCCAGCGTACAGGTCAGGAGTAGGGTACGGCGTAAGGAAAAGTGTAGGGCTGGTGGTGGGTTTCTATTCCGGGCTAGGGTTAGGGTTAGGGAACGGCAAGGCTTAGGGCACAGGTGAGGGTACGGAAACGTGGGAGGGTCAGGCTACGTGCTGACGCACGTGTCAGTGCCAGCGTACGGGTCAGGAGTAGGGTACGGCGTAAGGTAAGGTGTAGGGTTGGTGGTCGGTTTCTATTCCGGGCTAGGGTTAGGGTTAGGGAACGGCAAGGCTTAGGGCACAGGTGAGGGTACGGAAACGTGGGAGGGTGAGGCTACGTGCTGACGCACGGGTCAGTGCCAGCGTACGGGCCAGGAGTAGGCAACGGCTTAAGGTAGGGTGTAGGGCTGGTGGTGGGTTTCTATTCCGGGCTAGGGTTAGGGTTAGGGAACGGCAAGGCTTAGGGCACAGGTGAGGGTACAGAAACGTGGGAGGGTCGGGCTACGTGCTGACGCACGGGTCAGTGCCAGCATACGGGTCAGGAGTAGGCAACGACGTAGGATAAAGTGTAGGGCTGGTGGTGGGTTTCCATTCCGGGCTAGGGTTAGGGTTAGGGAACGGCAACGCTTAGGGCACAGGTGAGGGTATGGAAACGTGGGAGGGTCAGGCTACGTGCTGACGCACGGGTCAGTGCCAGCGTACGGGCCAGGAGTAGGCAACGGCTTAAGGTAAGGTGTAGGGCTGGTGGTGGGTTTCTATTCCGGGCTAGGGTTAGGGTTAGGGAACGGCAAGGCTTAGGGCACAGGTGAGGGTACAGAAACGTGGGAGGGTCGGGCTACGTGCTGACGCACGGGTCAGTGCCAGCGTACGGGCCAGGAGTAGGCAACGGCTTAAGGTAAGGTGTAGGGCTGGTGGTGGGTTTCTATTCCGGGCTAGGGTTAGGGTTAGGGAACGGCAAGGCTTAGGGCACAGGTGAGGGTACAGAAACGTGGGAGGGTCGGGCTACGTGCTGACGCACAGGTCAGTGCCAGCGTACGGGCCAGGAGCAGGCAACGGCGTAGGATAAAGTGTAGGGCTGGTGGTGGATTTGCGTTCGGGGCTAGGGTTAGGGTTAGGGAACGGCAAGGCTTAGGGCACAGGTGAGGGTACGGAAACGTGGGAGGGTCAGGCTACGTGCTGACGCACAGGTCAGTGCCAGCGTACAGGTCAGGAGTAGGGTACGGCGTAAGGTAAGGTGTAGGGCTGGTGGTGGGTTTCTATTCCGGGCTAGGGTTAGGGTTAGGGAACGGCAAGGCATAGGGCACAGGTGAGGGTACGGAAACGTGGGAGGGTCAGGCTTCGTGCTGACGCACGGGTCAGTGCCAGCGTACAGGCCAGGAGTAGGCAACGGCGTACGATAAAGTGTAGGCTGGTGGTGGATTTGCGTTCTGGGCTAGGGTTAGGGTTAGGGAACGGCAAGGCTTACGGCACAGGAGAGGGTACGGAAACGTGGGAGGGTCGGGCTACGTGCTGACGCACGGGTCAGTGCCAGCGTACGGGCCAGGAGTAGGCAACGGCTTAAGGTAAGGTGTAGGGCTGGTGGTGGGTTTCTATTCCGGGCTAGGGTTAGGGTTAGGGAACGGCAAGGCTTAGGGCACAGGTGAGGGTACAGAAACGTGGGAGGGTCGGGCTACGTGCTGACGCACGGGTCAGTGCCAGCGTACGGGCCAGGAGTAGGCAACGGCGTAGGATAAAGTGTAGGGCTGGTGGTGGATTTGCGTTTGGGGCTAGGGTTAGGGTTAGGGAACGGCAAGGCTTAGGGCACAGGTGAGGGTACGGAAACGTGGGAGGGTCAGGCTACGTGCTGACGCACAGGTCAGTGCCAGCGTACAGGTCAGGAGTAGGGTACGGCGTAAGGTAAGGTGTAGGGCTGGTGGTGGGTTTCTATTCCGGGCTAGGGTTAGGGTTAGGGAACGGCAAGGCATAGGGCACAGGTGAGGGTACGGAAACGTGGGAGGGTCAGTCTACGTGCTGACGCACGGGTCAGTGCCGGCGTACGTGTCAGGAGTAGGTTATGGCGTAAGGTAAGGTGTAGGGCTGGTGGTGGGTTTCTCTTCCGGGCTAGGGTTAGGGTTAGGGAACGGCAAGGCTTAGGGCACAGGTGAGGGTACGGAAACGTGGGAGGGTCGGGCTACGTGCTGACGCACGGGTCAGTGCCAGCGTACGGGCCAGGAGTAGGCAACGGCGTAGGATAAAGTGTAGGCTGGTGGTGGATTTGCGTTCTGGGCTAGGGTTAGGGTTAGGGAACGGCAAGGCTTAGGGCACAGGAGAGGGTACGGAAACGCCAGAGTGTAAGGCTACGTGCTGATGCACGGGGCAGTGCCAGAGTACAGGCCAGGAGTAGGCAACGGCGTAGGGTAAGGTGTAGGGCTGGTGGTGGGTTTCCATTCCGGGCTAGGGTTAGGGTTAGGGAACGGCAAGGCTTAGGGCACAGGTGAGGGTACGGAAACGTGGGAGGGTCAGGCTACGTGCTGACGCACGGGTCAGTGCCAGCGTACGGGCCAGGTGTAGGCAACGGCGTAAGGTAAGGTGTAGGGCTGGTGGTTGTTTTCCGTTCCAGGCTAGGCTTAGGCTTAGGGAACGGCAAGGCTTAGGGCACAGGTGAGGGTACGGAAACGTGGGAGGGTCGGGCTACGTGCTGATGCACGGGTCAGTGCCAGCGTACTGGCCAGGAGTATGCAACGGCGTAGGATAAAGTGTAGGGCTGGTGGTGGATTTGCGTTCCGGGCTAGGGTTAGGGTTAGGGAACGGCAAGGCTTAGGGCACAGGTGAGGGTACGGAAGCGTGGGAGGGTCAGGCTACGTGCAGACGAACGGGTCAGTGCCAGCGTACGGGTCAGGAGTAGGGTACGGCATAAGGTAAGGTGTAGGGCTGGTGGTGGGTTTCTATTCCGGGCTAGGGTTAGGGTTAGGGAACGGCAAGGCTTAGGGCACAAGTGAGGGTACAGAAACGTGGGAGGGTCAGGCTACGTGCTGACGCACGGTTCAGTGCCAGCGTACGGGCCAGGAATAGGGTACGGCGTAAGGTAAGGTGTAGGGCTGGTGCTAGGTTTCCATTCCGGGCTAGGGTTAGGGTTAGGGAACGGCAAGGCTTAGGGCACAGCTGAGGGCACGGAAACGTGGGAGGGTCAGGCTACGTGCTGACGCACGGGTCAGTGCCAGCGTACGGGTCAGGAGTAGGGTACGGCGTAAGGTAAGGTGTAGGGCTGGTGGTGGGTTTCTATTCTGGGCTAGGGTTAGGGTTAGGGAACGGCAAGGCTTAGGGCACAGGTCAGGGTACGGAAACGCGGGAGGGTAAGGCTACGTGCTGACGCACGGGTCAGTGCCAGCGTACGGGCCAGGAGTAGGCAACGGCGTAGGATAAAGTGTAGGGCTGGTGGTTGATTTCCGTTCCGGGCTAGTGTTAGGGTTAGGGAACGGCAAGGCTTAGGGCACAGGTGAGGGTACGGAAACGTGGCAGGGTCAGGCTACGTGCTGACGCACAGCTCAGTGCCAGCGTACAGGTCAGGAGTAGGGTACGGCGTAAGGAAAAGTGTAGGGCTGGTGGTGGGTTTCTATTACGGGCTAGGGTTAGGGTTAGGGAACGGCAAGGCTTAGGGCACAGTTGAGGGTACGGAAACGTGGGAGGGTCAGGCTACGTGCTGACGCACGTGTCAGTGCCAGCGTACGGGTCAGGAGTAGGGTACGGCGTAAGGTAAGGTGTAGGGCTGGTGGTGGGTTTCTATTCCGGGCTAGGGTTAGGGTTAGGGAACGGCAAGGCTTAGGGCACAGGTGAGGGCACGGAAACGTGGGAGGGTCAGGCTACGTGCTGACGCACGGGTCAGTGCCAGCGTACGGGCCAGGAGTAGGCAACGGCTTAAGGTAGGGTGTAGGGCTGGTGGTGGGTTTTTATTCCGGGCTAGGGTTAGGGTTAGGGAACGGCAAGGCTTAGGGCACAGGTGAGGGTACAGAAACGTGGGAGGGTCGGGCTACGTGCTGACGCACGGGTCAGTGCCAGCATACGGGTCAGGAGTAGGCAACGACGTAGGATAAAGTGTAGGGCTGGTGGTGGGTTTCCATTCCGGGCTAGGGTTAGGGTTAGGGAACGGCAACGCTTAGGGCACAGGTGAGGGTACGGAAACGTGGGAGGGTCAGGCTACGTGCTGACGCACGGGTCAGTGCCAGCGTACGGGCCAGGAGTAGGCAACGGCTTAAGGTAAGGTGTAGGGCTGGTGGTGGGTTTCTATTCCGGGCTAGGGTTAGGGTTAGGGAACGGCAAGGCTTAGGGCACAGGTGAGGGTACAGAAACGTGGGAGTGTCGGGCTACGTGCTGACGCACGGGTCAGTGCCAGCGTACGGGCCAGGAGTAGGCAACGGCTTAAGGTAAGGTGTAGGGCTGGTGGTGGGTTTCTATTCCGGGCTAGGGTTAGGGTTAGGGAACGGCAAGGCTTAGGGCACAGGTGAGGGTACAGAAACGTGGGAGGGTCGGGCTACGTGCTGACGCACGGGTCAGTGCCAGCGTACGGGCCAGGAGCAGGCAACGGCGTAGTATAAAGTGTAGGGCTGGTGGTGGATTTGCGTTCGGGGCTAGGGTTAGGGTTAGGGAATGGCAAGGCTTAGGGCACAGGTGAGGGTACGGAAACGTGGGAGGGTCAGGCTACGTGCTGACGCACAGGTCAGTGCCAGCGTACAGGTCAGGAGTAGGGTACGGCGTAAGGTAAGGTGTAGGGCTGGTGGTGGGTTTCTATTCCGGGCTAGGTTT